>NW_028167324.1:0-34942 GCF_963513975.1 Fringilla coelebs | reverse complement strand
CGGGGGTGCAGCTGGGGCTGTTCCTCTTCGAGCACTTCCCGGCCCTGCTGGTGGCCTCGGGGCTCTTCAGCAACCTGGTGTACCTGGGGCTGCTGCAGAGCTTCCCCTGCATCGTGCTCAGCTCCTCCAACTTCCTCCTCTCCTGCGGTCAGACCACAAACTTTGGGTGCTGGGGAATTTGGGGGGTTTTGGGGATTTTTTGGGATTTTTTGGGATTTTTTTGGGGATTTTTTTGGATTTTTTGGGGATTTTTGGGATTTTTTTTGATTTTTTTGGATTTTTTTTTGATTTTTTTTTGATTTTTTCAGGATTTTTTGGGGATTTTTTGAGGATTTTTTACAAGAATATTGAGGGGATTTTTAGGGATTTTTTTTGATTTGTTTAGGGATTTTTTTGAGGATTTTTAGGGATTTTTTGAGGATTTTTTGGGATTTTGGGGGGATTTTTTTTTTATTTTTTGAGATTTTTTTTTATTTTTTGGGGATTTTTAAGGGATTTTTGGGGATTTTTTTTGGGATTTTTAAAAAGAATTTTGAGGGAATTATTGGGGATTTTTTGAGGATTTTTTGGGGATTTTTTTAGGATTTTTGGGGGCTTTTTCGGGATTTTTTGGGATTTGTTTAGGAATTTTTTGAGAGTTCACAGAAGGGATTTTTTGAGGTTTTTTGGGGTTTTTTTTGAGTTTTTTTGGGGGATTTTGGGAATTTTTGGGGATTTTTTGGGGATTTTTAAATTTTTTTTTTTGGGGGGATATTTTTTTTATTTTTTGGGAATTTTTGGGGGTTTTTTTTAGGAATTTTAAAAAGAATTTTGTGGGAATTATTGGGAATTTTTGGGGAGCTTTTGAGGATTTTTGGGGGATTTTATTGGGATTTTTTTGGGGATGTTTTGGGATTTTGGGGGATTTTTTGGAATTTTTTTTTATTTTTTGGGGATTTTTAAGGGATTTTTTGACGATTTTTTAAAAAGAATTTTGAGGGAATTATTGGGGATTTTGGGGGATTTTTTGGGGAGTTTTGGGGGATTTTTTTAGGATTTTTTCCCCCTGATTTGTGGAGAACTTTATGGGATTCTTAGGGGTTTTTTTTATATTTTTGGGGGATTTATTTTTGATTTTGGGGGATTTTTAGAGGATAGTTGGGAATTTTTGGGGGGATTTTTGGGAATTTTGGGGAGAATTTTTGGGGGGGTTTTAAAAGAATTGTGGGGGAATTTTTTGGGATTTTTAGGGGGAATTTTTTGGGAATTTTTTGGGATATTTGGGGCAATTTTTTGGGATTCTTTGGGGATTTTTGGGGGGAATTTTGGGGGAATTTTTTGGGAGGGCTCCAAAATGTGGGATTTTCCCTCTGGAATGTTCTGATCCCGTTGTTTTTTCCCTGTTTTTCCCTCCAGTTCTGGTTGTGGTCAATCACTACCTGGCATTCCAATATTTCGCTGAGGAATTTTACCTCTTCTCCGAGGTGAGATCCCAAAAATTCCAAGATTTTTCCCCATTGGAAAAATCCCAATTTTTGGGTTGGTGGCTCTGAATGTCTTCAAAATAAAACTGATTTTTTTTAATTTTTTCCAATTTTTTTTTGGGGTTTCTTGAGGTTCTGAAATTCCCTGGCAGTTGCAGGTTTGGGATTTTCCCAGGGAATTCCAGGAATTTGGAATGTTCATCCCAATTTATCCCTAAAATGTGAAAAATTTTAGGAATGATAGGAAATTTTAGGAAAAATAGGAAATAAATCATTGAAATTCCATTTTTTTTTACCAATTTAACCCCAAATCTTTTCCCATTGGGAATTCCCATTCCTGATTTTTCTGTGACAAAAATCCCAACAGGCCAAAATTCCATAAAAAACGAGGAAAATCCAATTTCTCCCTGAATTTTTGGGTGTTTTTTTCCCATTAATTTTTCCAGGATATTTTAATTGAATTCATTCAAACCTTAATTAATCCTTAATTAAAACCTGGGAATTCAAAACCAGGAAGAGCAAAAAAATCTGGGAACACCTCGAGGGAACTTTTTTATCCAAAAAAAAAAAAATGGGGTGAGGTGGAATTTTTCCTCAGGAATTCTTGGAATTTTGGGGTTTCTGGGTTGGAATTTTGGGATTTCCAGGCTGGAATTTTGGGAATTCTGGGTTGGAATTTTGGGAATTCGGCAGGTCCTGAATTGGAATTTTCCATAGCAATTCTTGGAATTTTTGGGTTTTGGGTTGGAATTTTGGGATTTCCAGATGGAATTTTGGGAATTCTGGGTTGGAATTTTGGGGTTTTGGGTTGGAATTTTGGGAATTCTGGCTTCTTTCAAGGAAAAGCCAAAAATTTTGGGAACACCTCGAGGAAACTTTTCCCCCACAAGAAAAGGGCTGAGATTGGAAATTTTCCATAGGAATTCTTGGAATTTTGGGGCTTTTGGGTTGGAATTTTGGGATTTCCGAGCTGGAATTTTGGGAATTCTGGTGAATTCTGCAGGTCCTGGCTGGAAATTTTTCGTAGGAATTCTTGGAATTTTGTGGGGTTTTGGGTTGGAATTTTGGGAATTCTGGCTTGGAATTTTGGGAATTCTGGCTTCTTTCAAGGAAGAGCAAAAAATTTGGGAACACCTTGAGGAAACTTCCCCCCCAAAAATGGGGTGAGATGGACGTTTTCCCTTGGGAATTCTTGGAGTTTTGGGGGTTTTGGGTTGGAATTTTGGGGGTTTTGGGTGGGAATTTTGGGAATTGTCTTTGGAATGTTGGGAATTCTGCAGGTCCTGGCTTATTTCACCTTCTGCCTGTGGCTGATTCCCTTCGCCTTCTTCGTGTCGCTGTCGGCCGGGGAGAACGTCCTGCCCTCGACGGTGCAGCCCGGAGGTGGGAACGGGAACAGAGGGAATGGGATCGGGAATGGGGAATGGGGAATGGGATTGGGAATGGGAACAGAGGGAATGGGGATGGGAATGGGAATGGGATTGGGGATGGGGAATGGGAATGGGAATGGGAATGGGAATGGGGATGGGATGGGAATGGGGAATGGGAACGGGATGGGGAATGGGAACGGGGAATGGGATGGGAATGGGATGGGGAATGGGAACGGAGGGAATGGGGATGGGAATGGGATTGGGATGGGAACGGGAACGGGAATGGGGATGGGGATGGGAACAGAGGGGATGGGATTGGGAATGGGGATGGGATTGGGAATGGGATGGGAATGGGAACAGAGGGAATGGGAACGGGAATGGGAACGGGGAATGGGAACGGGAATGGGATTGGGGAATGGGGAATGGGATTGGGGATGGGAATGGGAACGGGAATGGGAACGGGAATAGAGGGGATGGGAACGGGAATAGGAATGGGAATGGGAACAGAGGGGATGGGATTGGGAATGGGGATGGGAATGGGATGGGAATGGGAACGGGAATGGAGATGGGAATGGGGAATGGGAACGGGGATGGGATTGGGATTGGGAATGGGATTGGGATTGGGAATGGGAATGGGAACGGGGATGGGAATGGGAATGGGGATGGGATTGGGGGATGGGAATGGGGATGGGAATGGGAATGGGAATGGGAATGGGAATGGGATTGGGAATGGGGATGGGAATGGGAATGGGAATGGGAATGGAAATGGAAATGGGAATGGGAATAGAGATGGGAATAGAGATGGGATTGGGATTGGGAATGGGATTGGGATTGGGATTGGGATTGGGATTGGGATTGGGAATGGGAATGAGAATGGGGATGGGAATGGGATGGGAATGGGGAATGGGTTTGGTATTGGGAATGGGAATGGGAACGGGAATGGGAATGGGGGATGGGAATGGGATTGGGGATGGGAATAGGAATGGAAATGGGAATGGGATTGGGAATGGGGAATGGGAAAGGGAATGGAAATGGGGATGAGATTGGGATTGGGAATGGGAATGGGAATGGGAATGGGAATGGGAATGGGAATGGGAATGGGATTGGGAATGGAATTGGGATTGGGATTGGGAAAGGGAATGGGATTGGGATTGGGATTGGGATTGGGAATGGGATGGGATGGGGAATGGGAATGGGTGGAAAAGGATTTTGAGTCCGTCCGGTTTCGATCCCGCTCAGAACACCCCGGAAATTTGGGTCTTTTTGGAGCATCAATGCTGTGGAAATTTGGGATTCCTGGGGTTCCCCAAGGGCTCAGAATGTCCCAAAAATTTGGGATTCCTGGGGATCCCTGAGTCCTTGGAGAATCCCAAGGATTGGGAGTGCCAAGGCCTCAGGGAATCCCAGAAATTTGGGATTTTTGGGGTCCCCAGTGGCTCAGAATATCCCAGAAATTGGGGATCCCAAAGGCTCAAAGAACCTTGGGAATGTTGGGATTCCTGGTGCCCCCAGTTTTCCGAATGTCCCAGAAATTTGTGATTCCTGAGGCTTCCCGTGGGCTCAGAATATCCCAAAATTTTGGGATTTTTGGGGTCACCAAGGGTCAGAATGCTCCAGAAATTGGGAATCCCAAAGGCTCAAAGAACCCCAAAAATTTGGGATCCCCGGGTGCTCCCAAAGTTCTGAGAATTCCATGGAGCTGGGGATTCCTGGGTGCACCTGAAATTTGGGATTCCCTGGGCCTTCCTGAGGGCTCAGAATGTCCCAAAAAATTGGGATTTTTGGGGGTCACCAAGGCCCAGAATGGCCCAGAAATTTGGGATTCCCGGTGGTCCCTGAGCCCTTGTAGAATCCCAGAAATTTGGGATTTTTGTGGTCCCCAAAGGCTCAGAGAATTCCAGGGATTGGGAGTCCCAAAGGCCCACAAATTTGGGATTCCCTGGGACTTCCTAAAGGCTCAGAATGGCCCAAAAATTTGGGATTTTTGGGATCCCAAAGGCTCCAAGAACCTCGGGAATTTTGGGATTCCTGAGGCTTCCTGTGGGCTCGGAATATCCCAAAAATTTTGGGATTTTTAGGGGTCACCAGGGGTCAAAATGTCCCAGAAATTTGGGATTCCCAACCCTTTGGAGAACCCCAGAAATTTGGGATCTCCGGGCGCCCCAAAAGCTCCGAGAATTCCGTCGGGGTTTCCGATCACCCCACAAATTTGGGATCCTCAATTCCCCCAATCCCACACGACTTCTTTGGGAATTCCCCCCAAAAAAACCCCAAAAATCTCCCAGAATTCCCCCCTGGAATTCCGACCCATTCCCGCTTTTCCGCAGACGACGTCGTCTCCAATTATTTCACCAAGGGGAAAAGAGGGAAACGCTCCGGGATTCTCCTGATCTTCTCCTTCATCAAGGAAGCCATCCTGCCCAGCAGGCAGAAAATCTACTGAAATCTGGGAATATTGGGGAAAATTTGGGAATATTTGGGAATATCCAGAAGATCCCCAGCCAGAAGATCCCAAATTTTCTGCCCCTTTTTTCTGGGAATTCTTTGGGAATTCAGAGACTTGGACACTCCTGGAGGTGCCGACCGCGCTCGGGGTTTTTCCCTGCTTGATTCCTTGGGAATGTTTCCACGGAAAATCTTGGGAATTTTGGGGAATTTCAAAGTTCCCTGACGGTTTTTTGGTTTTTGGAGCTGCTCCTGGATTTTCCTGAAGGTTCCACAGAGCCATGAATTAAAAACAAAAAATATATGGGAAAAATCGGGATAAATCCAGAGGATTCCACGCTGTCCCTTCATCCCGGTTTTCCAGAAGGAATTATCCAAAAAAAAAATCAGGATTTGGGTGGTTTAAATCCTGGAAATTCCCGTTTTTCCATCCTGCAAAGCCTTGGGAAGGAGCTGCTGGGAAGGGATTTTCCATGGGAATCTCATTTTTCCGAGGAATTCCCGGAATTCCGGATTTTTCCGATCCTGCAGACGAAGGGGGGAATGTTGAGAATTCCCAGATTTTTCCTTCCTCCTTTTCCAAACCGAGGCAGCTGCAAATTTCTTCTTTCCCATCAGAGAATTCCCATTTTTTTTCTGGATTTTTCCATTCCCACCCCAGCCAGGCTTGGGAATTCCCAATCCAGAAGATTTTTTGAGGAATTCCCCCAAAAAATTCCTTTGGAAAAGTTGGAATTTTGCTCTGAAACCTCTTGGATTTGGGTTTTTTTTGTTGTTTTTTTTTGTTTTGTTTTTTCCCCCTCTGGATTGGCTGGAAAATTCCAGGATGGGAATGAGGAAAATCAGGAATTCCTGATTCCTTTGAATCCCAATTTTCCTGGGAATTTTTCCATATTTTTCCAGCCTGGATTTCCAGGAGCTGAATCAGATTTTAGGGAAATCGTGGAATTCCATAAATATTGAACCAGGAAAAGGAAATTTGGGATGAAACCCCCAGGAAATTTGGGAAAAACATTCCCAGAAACGCCGAGAATGAAGGAAATTTATGAATAAAGTGGAAAAATCCTGGATTTTCCTTGGGGTTTGGAGGGATTTTATTGGGATTGGGATTTTTCCAGGTCCCTGGAAGTGTGCAAGGCCAGGGTGTGGAATTTGGATGGAATTTTGCCAGGGGAATTCCAGGATTTTGGGGGAAATTCATGGATTCAGATCCCATCCCCCATCCCGTGGGATTGTGGATTTTCCTGGATCTGGAAAGGGCAGGAAAAGGAAATTCCTGGGCTCTGGAATTTCCCTGGAAGCAGCAGGGAGAGCCCAAAAAAAGCTGGATTTGGAAAAATCCGGGAAAAATCTCCAGAATTTGGGAAAAATCAGGGAAAAAACCTCCAGGATTTGAAGAGATCTGGGGAAAAGCTTCAGGAAAGTTCCGGGATTTGGAGAAATCTGGGAAAAATCTCCAGAATTTGGGAAAAATCCGTGAAAAAACTCCAGGATTTGGGAAAAATCCAGGAGGAAGCTCCAGGAAAAATCCAGGAAGAAACTCCAGGGAAATTCCGGGATTTGGGAAAAATGTGGGAAGAAACTCCTGGAAAGTTCTGGGATTTGGAGAAATCTGGGAAAAATCTCCAGGATTTGGGAAAAATCCAAGAAAAAACTCCAGGATTTGGGAAAAATTCAGGAAAAAGCTCCAGGAATTGGAGAAATCTGGGAAAAATCTCCAGGATTTGGGAAAAATCTGGGAAAATTTCTTGCTTCTTTTCCATCAGGAATTTCCCAATTTTTTTTTTGGGGCCTCTCCTTCCCTGTTTTTCTCCTGGAAAATCCACAGGGAAAAGGGGCAGGAATTCAGGGAAATTTGGGAAAAATCCCTCCCAGCCTTAAATCTTTGAGTTCCAGCTGGGGAAGGAGGGAAAAAAAAAAAAACAACTGGGAAAAAAAACCAAATCCAAGGGAATTCCCGGAGAATGGAGGATTTGGGATTCCTGGGAAAGGAGCTTTGGAATGCCAGGAATAATTCCAGGTGGTCTCAAATCCCAGGGAAATAAAGGATTTTATTTGGATGTTGTAGGAGAGGAGGAGCTGCCCGAGGCTCTGTGGGATTCTGGGGAAGGAATTCCCGGATTTTGGGGGATTGGGAGGGTGGGATGGAATTCTGTGGGGTGGGCGGGGTTTGGGTCATTCCCAGGGCAAAGCGAGGTGGAATTCCAGGGGATCCCGGTTTTTCCAGGGGTTCCCAGGAGGGTGGGAAATTCTGGGAATGGAGGGTGGAAAATCCTGGGGATGAGGCAGAAAAGTCTTGGAAAGGAGGGGGCAAAATCTTGGGAATGAAGGCAGGAAAATTCTGGAAATTGAGGGGGGAAAATCCTGGGAAAATCTTGAGAAAAAAAGCTGGGAAATCCTGGGAATTGAGGGCAGGAAATCCTGGGAATTGAGGGCAGGAAATCCTGGGAATTGAGGGCAGGAAATCCTGGGAAAATCCTGGGAGAGGATGGCAGCAAATTCTGGGAATTGAGGATAGAAAATCCTGGGAAAAAAGGGTGGGAAATCTTGGGAAAGGAGGACAGGAAATCCCAGGAATTGAGGGCAGGAAATCCTGGGAAATGAGGGTGGGAAGTCCTGGAAAGGAGGCAGGAAAGTTTTGGGGGAAAAAAGATGGGAAATCCTTGGAAATTAGGAAATCCTGGGAATTGAGGGTGGAAAATCTTGGGAATTGGGGGTGGGAAATTCTGGGAATCGAAGGTGGAAAATCCTGGAAAAATCTTGGGAATGGAGGATGGGAAATCCTGGGAGGAGAGGATGGGAAATTTTGGGAATTGAGGGTTGGGAATCCTGGGAAATGAGCATGGGAAGTCCTGGAAAGGGGGCAGGAAAATCTTAGGAAAAAGGGGTGGGAAATCCTGGGAAAGGAGGCAGGAAAATCCTGGGAATTGAGGGTGAGAAAATCCTGGAAAGGAGGGGGGGGAAATCCTGGGAAATGAGGGTGGAAAATCTTGGGAAAGGGGGGTGGGGAGTGATGGGAATCCAGGGAGGAAAATCCTGGGAAATCCTGGGAATGGAGGTCGGGAAATCTGGGAAAGGAGGGCAAAAAAATCTTGGGGAAAAGGGGTGGAAAATCCTGGGAAAGGAGCATGGAAAATCCCAGGAAATGAGGGCGGGAAATCCTGGGAAATGAGGGTGGGAAATTCAGGGAATGGAGGGCAGGAAATCCTGGGAATTGAGGATGGAAACTCCTGGAAAGGAGGCAGGAAAATCTTGGGAACGGAGGACGGGAAATCCCAGGAAAGGAGGGTGGAAAATCTTGGGGGAAAAAGGATGGAAGACTGGGAATTGAGGGTGGGAAAATCCCGGAAAATGAAGGTGGAAAATCCCAGGAAAGGAGGGCGGGAATTCCCGGGAAGCGGCTCCTAGGCCTTGTCCCCGCTGTCCCAAGCCCAGCGGGGGCGGGGACGCGTCCGGGGGAGGCCACCAAGGCCCCGGGGCCGGAAGGGGACAGCGGGCATGGCCTGGCCCTGGTCCTGGTCCTTGTCCTTGTCCTTGTCCTTGTCCTTGTCCTTGTCCTTGTCCTTGTCCCGGTCCTGGTCGCGGTTTCCTGGGAAAAGCCGTGACAGGGATGGCAGCGGGGACGGGAGGGGACAGCAGGTGGCGGCTGCCGGTGTCACCTCCGTGGTGTCACCTCCGCGCCCTCCTCGGGGACATTCCCGGCTCCGTACCCGCCTCCGCCTCCTTCCCGGCTCCGCCGCGCTCCTGTGCTCCCGTGGAATTCCTCAGGGAACCGGTGCCCGTGGAATCGGTGTCCTCGGAATTCCTCAGGGGATCGGTGCCCATGGAATCGGTGCCCATTGAATTGGTGCTCTTGGACTTGCACTTGGAATTGGTGCCCATGGAATTCCTTGGGGAATTGGTGCCCATGGAACTGGTGCCCATGGAATCAGTGCCCATGGAATTGGTGCCCATGGAATTGGTGCCCTTGGAATTGCACTTGGAATTGGTGCCCATGGAATTCCTCATGAAATTGGTGCCCATGGAATTCCCCATGGACTGGTTTCCCATAGCATTGGTGCCCCTGGAATTGGTGCCCATGGAATTCCCAGTGGCATTGGTGCCCATGGAATTCCTCATGGAATCGGTGCCCATGGAACTGGTGCCCATGGAATCGGTGCCCTTGGAATGGTTTCCCATGGAATTCCCCCTGGAACTGGCGCCCTTGGAATTGGTGCCCATGGAATTCCCCATGGCATCGGTGCCCACGGCATTGGTGCCCATGGTATTCTCCATGGAATTCCCCATGGAATTGGTGCCCATGGACCGGTTTCCCATGGAATTTCCCACGGAATTCCCCACGGAATCCCCCAAGGAAGCGTCCAGGGCCCGGCGGCGCCGCTCCAGGATGGATCCCAGCTCCAGCACTGATCCCCGATCCCGATCCCGGCTCCTCCGGCTGCGCCTCCGGCTCGGCCTCCGCAGGGTGCCCTGGGACAGCCGGCGTCACCGGGGGGGGGGACAGAGGGGACAGCAGGGGGACAGCGAGGGGACACCGGGGGGACACAGAGGGGACAGCAAGGGGACACGGAGGGGACACCGGGGGGACAGCGAGGGGACATTGGGAGGACAGTGGGGGGACACAGAGGGGACACAGGGGGCACACAGAGGGGTTACTGGGGGGACATGGAGGGGACACCGGGGGGACAGCGAGGGGACACCGGGGGGACACAGAGGGGGGACACAGAGGGGACACCAGGGGGACAGCAAGGGGACACCGGGGGGACACAGAGGGGACACCGGGGGGACACAGAGGGGACACCAAGGGGACACTGCAGGGACAGCAAGGGGGACAGCGAGGGGACACTGCAGGGACAGTGCGGCAACACCCTGGGGGGACAAAAGGGACACCTAAATGGGCACGGAGAGGAAATCAAGGGACACCACAGGGACGTGATGGGGACAGCATGGGGACAGCATGGGGACATCGAATAGACACCACAGGGACACCAAAAGGACACCAAGGGGACACTGAGGGGACATCAAGGGCCGCCAAAGGGACGCAAAGGGGACACCACAGGGACAGAATGGGGACGCTGCAGGGAGAGCATGTCAACACCGTGGGGACACCACGGGGACATCAAGGGGAGCGATATCAAGGGGACATCAAAGGGACACTGAGGGGACATCGAGGGGACACAAAGCGGGGCATGATGGGGGCATTGAGAGGACACCAAGGGGACAATGTAGGGACATCCTGGGGACACAAAGGGGACAGCATGGTGACACCATAGGAACCCAAAGGGGACGTCATGGGGACACCAATAGGACACCACGGGGACATCAAGGGGACACTAGGAGGACAGCATGGGGACACTGAGGGGACGGCATGGGGACACCGTGGGGACACCGTGGGGACAACGAGGGGACAGCGCTGCCCACCAGGATCCCCTGCAGCTCCAGCGCCGCGCTCCTCCTGCTGGCCACGGAGTCCTGCCGGGAAATCGGGAATGGCTCGATCCCAGAATTCCCGCCCCCGGCAATGCCAGGCCGGCCAGCGCCTTGTCCCCGTTGTCACCTGGCACGGGGGTGGCCTCGTCCTGGCCGGCCGCAGGACGATCCCGGTGCGGATCCGCTCCAGCATCTCCTGCACGGCGCGGGCGCGGATGTCCTCGGTCCCCGAGTCACCTGCCGGGGTGGCACCGCCTGTCACCTGCCCGTGCTGGGGACAGGGCTGGGGACACACTTGGGGTGGAGCTGTCCCCTCCCCTGGCAGTGCCACCCTGTCCCCAGATCGCCCCCAATGGAGCTGGGGGAGCCCTGGAGCGCCCCTGTCCCTGTGACACTTTGGGGACACTCCTGATGTCCCCACCCCGGCCATGGTGACACTCTGGGGACACTCCCAATGTCCCCACCCTGGCCATGGTGACACTTTGGGGACTCTCCTGATGTCCCCACCCCCACCCTGGTGGCACTCTGGGGACACTCCCGATGTCCCCACCCCTGCCATGGTGACACTCTGGGGACACTCCTGATGTCCCCACCCCGGCCATGGTGGCACTCTGGGGACACTCCTGATGTCCCCACCTTGGTGACACTTTGGGGATGCTCCTGATGTCCCCACCCCCACCCTGGTGGCACTCTGGGGACACTCCCGATGTCCCCACCCCCACCCTGGTGGCACTCTGGGGACACTCCCGCTGTCCCCACCCCTCAGACTCACTCTGCTCCGGGTTTTTCCGCGCCTTCCTCTGCCTGAGGGTGGCCAGGGGGCTGCGGGGGGGACAGGAGGTGACACCGGAGGGGACAGGAGGTGACACCTCACGTCCGTCACTCCGTCCCCTCCCCTCTAGGGGACAGTCAGGGCGGGGACAGCAGTTTTCCAGGAATATTCTGGAATGCTGGCCGTCAAAGCCGTCGGGATGTGTCACCTACTCGGCGGGGACAGTGGTGGCAGTGGGCGGTGGCAGCGGTGGCGGCGGTGGCACCTGGGGGTGGCTCCGAGGTGGCGGCTGCTGCGCCAGCTGCTCCCGGAGGGATCCCACTGGAACGAGGTGGAACCGGGATTGGGGATCCCTCTGGGATCGTCCGGAATCTCCGCGGAACCCTCCAAAATCCCCCTGGAATCTGTCCGGGACTCCTCTGGAACTTTCTGGAATCCCCACGGAATCACCTGGAATTCTTTGGAACACCCCTGGGATCCTCCGGAATCCCCCCGCGGAATCTTCTGAAATCCCTTTGGATTCCCCCCCCCCCGGGATCTTCTGGAGCTCCCCTGGAACCCCCTCTGGAATTTTCTGGAATCCTGTCAGAATCCTCTAAAATTCCCCTGGAATCATCTGGAATCCTTCTGAAATCCTCCAAAACCCCCTCTGGAATTCTTTGGAATCTTCTGGAATCCCCCTTGGAATCCCTCTGGATTTTTCCTGGAATCCTCCAAAACCCCCTCTGGAATTCTTTGGAATCTGTCTGGAATCTTCTGGAAATCCCCCCCCCCCCCCCCCCTGGAATTATTCGGAATGTTCCGGAATCCCTCTGGAATCCTCCAGAGTCACTCTGGAATGCCCTGGAACCGTCTGGAATTCCATGTTGATGTTCCCACCTTCCTTCTCCAGCCCTTCCAGCCTCTCCCTCAGCTCCCGCTTCTCCTCCCGCTCCTCCTCCAGCGCTTCCCGCGCCCGCTGCAGCTCCTCCCGCTCCTGCTCCAGCTCCTGCTCCTGCGGGAGGTGGGAATTCCGGGATCTGGGAAAACCCCAAGGACGGCAACGCTCCCCAAACCCAACGTCGGGAATTTGGGGAAAAACTCCCGGCGCGTTTCAGGGCAAATCTGCCCTCGCAGTGGGATGAGGTTCCGTCAACACCCGGGGAAATCCAGGGAGGGAAATCCAGGGAGGGAAATCCATGGAAGGAAATCCATGGATGGAAATCCATGGTGGGAAATCCATGGATAGGAATCCATGGATGGAAATCCACTTTGGGAAATCCATGGATAGGAATGCACAGATGGAAATCCAGGGAAGGAAATCCAGGGAGCGAAATCCATGGAAGGAAATCCAGGAAGGGAAATCCATGGATAGGAATCCACAGAGGGAAATCCATGGATGGAAATCCATGGATGGAAATCCATGGTGGGAAATCCATGGAAGGAAATCCACAGAGGGAAATCCATGGTGGGAAATCCATGGATGGAAATCCATGGTGGGAAATCCAGGGAAGGAAATCCATGGTGGGAAATCCATGGATGGAAATCCCCAGAGGGAAATCAATGGATGGAAATCCACTTTGGAAAATCCATGGATAGGAATGCACAGATGGAAATCCAGGGAAGGAAATCCAGGGAGTGAAATCCATGGAAGGAAATCCATGGTTGGAAATCCATGGTGGGAAATCCATGGATAAGAATCCATGGATGGAAATCCAGGGAAGGAAATCCACAGAGGGAAATCCATGGAAGGAAATCCACAGAGGGAAATCCATGGAAGGAAATCCACAGAGGGAAACCCATGGATGGAAATCCATGGAGGGAAATCCATGGATAGGAATCCATGGATGGAAATCCACTTTGGGAAATCCATGGATAGGAATCCACAGATGGAAATCCAGGGAGGGAAATCCATGGAAGGAAATCCAGGGAGGGAAATCCATGGTGGGAAATCCATGGATAAGAATCCATGGATGGAAATCCAGGGAAGGAAATCCATGGAGGGAAATCCACAGAGGGAAATCCATGGAAGGAAATCCATGGTGGGAAATCCATGGGAGGAAATCCAGGGATGGAAATCCATGGTGGGAAATCCATGGTGGGAAATCCACGGAAGGAGATCCATGATAGGAAATCCATGGTGGGAAATCCGTGGAGGGAAATCCATGGAAAAGCAGTGCTCCATGGAAAAATGGGATTGGAGGGGTGGGATCTGGACCCCGCTGTCCCCTCCCCGCCATGTCCCCAAGCTTGGGGACAGTCCCTCACGCGCTGGCGCTGTTCCCGCTGCGTCTCCTCCAGCTCCCGGCTGAGTTTTTCCAGCTCCTGGAACGCTTCCAGGATTTGGGAATCGGGCGCGGCGCTCCTCAGCAGGATGGAGCTCTGGCGCTTCGCCTCCTTCTGCTGGACCAGCATCTGGAAGTGCGGGTGTCACCTCGGTGTCACCTCGGTGTCACCTCCCTGTCACCTCGGTGTCACCCTCTGGAGGGCCTGGCGGTGAAT
Organism: Fringilla coelebs; assembly: GCF_963513975.1. Taxonomy (NCBI): domain Eukaryota; kingdom Metazoa; phylum Chordata; class Aves; order Passeriformes; family Fringillidae; genus Fringilla; species Fringilla coelebs. Next base: position 20,981 of record NW_028167324.1, on the reverse strand, counting down.
CCCACCTGGCTGCATCCTGGAAAACTGGGATGAATCCTGGGATCACCCCATTCCCTTGGGATGGGTGCCAGGGATGCGCTGGGACACCCCAGTGTCACCTCCGTGCCACCCTCAGTGGCGTCCCCAACCCCTCAGTGTCACCTCAGTGTCACCTCAGTGTCACCTTCTGGAGGTGCCGGCGGCTTCCTCCCGGGAATCCTGGGATCATCCCATTCCCTCAGGATGGGTGACCCCAGTGTCACCTCCCTGCCACCCCCAGCCGTGTCCCCAAGGCCTTGGTGGCACCTGGTGGGCGAAGGCCTCGGCGTGGCAGCGCAGGTCCTGCTCCAGCTCCAGCTGCTCCAGGGCCTGGCAGTAATCCTGGGTGACAATCTGGGACACTGCGGGGACAGCGGGGGTGGCACCGGGGAAAGGGGGAAAAAGGGGGAAGAGGGTGGGAAACGGGGGGAAAAGATTTGGGAAATGGGAGGGAAAAGGGCAGGAAAGGGGCGGGTGGAAAAGGTGGCAAATGGGGGGAAAAAGGTGGGAAAAGTGTGGGAAAAGGGGGAGGGAAAGGTGGGAAAAAGGAGAAATGAGGGGTGGGAAATGGGGGGAAAAGGGGTGGGAAAAGGGCGGGAAATGGGGGAGGAAAAGCAGGAAAGGAGGGGGAAAAGGGTGGAAAAGGGTGGGAAAAGGCAGAAATGAGGCGTGATAAGGGGGGAAAAGGGGGAGGAAAAAGTGGGAAATAGGGGAGGAAAAAGTGGGAAAAGGGGGAGGAAAATGTGGGAAAAGGGGGAGGAAAAGGTGGGAAAAGTGTGGGAAAAGGGGGAGGAAAAGGTGGGAAAAGGGAGAAATGAGGGGTGGGAAATGGGGGGAAAAGGGGTGGGAAAAGGGTGGGAAATGGGGGAGGAAATAGCAGGAAAGGAGGGGGAAAAGGGTGAAAAAGGGTGGGAAAGGGCAGAAATGAGGTGTGATAAGGGGGGAAAGAGTGGGAAATGGGGGGAGGAAAAGGTGGGAAAAGGGGGAGGAAAATGTGGGAAAAGGGGGAGGAAAATGTGGGAAAAAGAGGGAGGAAAAAGTGGGAAAGAGAGGAAATGAGGGGCAGGAAATGGGGTGGGACAAGGGGGAATGAGGGGTGGGAAATGGGGAAAAAAAAACCGGGGGGAAGAGCAGAGAAAAGGTGGAAAATGGGGGAGGAGAAGGGGGGAAGTGGAAGAAAAGGGTGGGGAATGTTTGAAAAATGGGAGGGAAAAAGGTGGGAAATGAGGTGGAAAGAAAGGGGAGAAAAGGAGGGGAAAATAATGGGAAAAGGGGGAAAACGGGTGGGAAATGGGGTGGGAAATAGGGGTGGGAAAGGGAGGGAAGAAGGGTGGGGAAAAGGTGGGAAAAAAGGAGAAAAAGGGGAAAAAAGGGAGAAAAAGGAGGCGAAAAAAGGGGGGAAATGAGGGTGATGCCACCATGGGCACTGGGGACACGGCCACGGGCAGCTGCCAGCCATGGGTTTGGGGTGGCACTGGTGGCACCGGAGGGGACATGGGGACGCTGCTGACCTCTCTTGAAGGACCTCAGGGCCCTCTGGCTGGCGGCCAGGGCTGCCCGCAGGCGCTGCTGCTCCTCCCGCTCCAGCTCCAGCTGTGCCGGGAAAACACGGGAAAAGAGGTGAGAAATCCGGGAAATATCCGGGAGAAAATGCGGGGAAAATGCATGACAAATTGGTGAAAAATCTGTGAAAAATCTGTGAGAAAATCCGGGAGGAAAATCTGTGACAGATCTCAAAAAATCTGTGAAAGCGTCACGAAAAATCTGTGAATAATCAGGGAGAAGTCCAGGAGAAATCTGGGAGAAAATCTGTGACCAATCATGAAAAATTTGTGAAAACTTGGTGAAAAATCCGGGAGAAATTCGGGAAAAAATGGGGGAAAAAAATCAGTGAAAAATCTGGTCCAAAATCTGGGAGAAATTTGTGAAAAAATCGTGAAAAATCCAGAAGAAATGCAGGAGAAAATCCGGGAGAAAATGCGGGAGAAAATCCGGGAGAAAATCCAGGAGAAATCCGCAAAAATTTCCTGAAAAATTCGTGAAAAGTCTTGGGAAAAAATCCACAAAAAAATCAGCAAAAAAATCCGCAAAAAGTCTGGGGGAAAATCAGCAAAAAATCGGCAAAAAATCCACAAAAAACCGCAAAAAAATACATGAGGAAATCCATGAAAAATCAGCGGAAAATCCACAAAAAATAAGCGAAAAATCCACAAAAAATTCCACCCTGAGCCCTGGGACACTGTGGGGGGTTAAATCCCGAAAATCCCGAAATGGGAAAGGAGGGTTGGGGCCGTTTTTGGGGTACCTGGGCGTGCAGGTGCTGCAGCTGTGCCTGGAGGTGCCGGTGCTGTTCCAGGAGCTGGGAGAGATCTCCCTGTGGAGCTGGGGAAAAATGGGAATGAGGGGTGGGAAATGGGGAAAAGGGGTAAAAAAGGGGCAAAATGGGGGAAAAGGGGGCAAAAAGGGGGAAAAGGGGGAAAAGGAGGAAAAATGGGAAGAGGGGGAAATGAGGAGTGGGAAAGAGGGTGAAAAGGTGGGAAATGGGAGGGAAAAAATTGGGAAAGGGGGAATTGAGGGGTGGGAAATTGCGGTGGGAATGGGGGAAAGGGGAAAGAGGGTGGGAAAGGGAGGGAATGAGAGGTGGGAAAGGGGAAAAAAAGGGTGAAAAGGGAAAAGGGGGGTGGGAAAGGGAGATAAAGAGTGGGAAATGAGAAGGGAGAAAAATTGGGAAAGGGGGGATTGAGGGGTGGGAAAAGGGGGAGAAAAAGAGTGGGAAAAGGGGAAAAAGGATGGGAAAGGGCAGTGAGGACTCCCCGGAGCTTGGTCCCCCCCCTGGTCACCCCATCCCAGCTCTGTGTCCCCAATATCCCGACTGGAATCTGCCTCTGCAATGGCATCCAGCGGGAATGAGGTGTGGCAGCGGGGTGGCACCCCTGGGACACCCCAGACACCCCAAGGGTCATCCTGGGGTGGGATCAGGGAATTTGGGGTGTCCCCACGAGGTGCCCAGAGGCTGCCGAGAGCTGGAAGTGGAACCTTGGGAAAAGAGGATGGGAAAGGGGAAGCGCGAGCGGCGGCGGCGACTGCGGTTGGATTTCGGTGTCGCTTTCACTTGGATTGACCCAAAATGGGGCTTGGGAATGGCCCCAAAGGTCGGCATGGGGACAGCCTGGGGTCTGGGGACATTGGGAGGGGACAGCAGGGCAGGGATGGGGTTGGGATGGGATGGGATGGAATCCATGGGATCCATGGGATGGGATGGGATGGGATGGGATGGGATCCATGGGATGGGATCCATGGGATGGGATGGGATGGGATGGGATCCATGGGATGGGACACCCCAGGCTCACCTGGGAGCTGGGCAGGGGTGGGGGCCTCCTCCAGGGCCACCCCTGTGGGTGTCAGCTCCTCTGGAGTCCCCTTGGGGGTCATCACAGGTGTCACCTCCTCTGGGGCCACCTCAGGGCTTCCCTCGGGTGTCCTGGCCAGGCCGATCCTCTCCAGCCGCGCACTCTCCTGCTCCACCAGAATCCCAGAATCCCAGGACTGGGGTTCCCCCCGAGCTGCGTGTGCCTCAAGGGTGCCCCAGCGCCTTTGTCCCCATGAAGGGACAATTTTGGGACCTGTCCCCATCCCCACCTGGGCACTGAAGGCCTGGGCTCGCTGCCGGCTCCGCTGCTCCAGCTCCACCTCGGTGTCCAGCGCCGCCAGCTCGGCCAGCAGCGCCTGTGACGCTGGGGGTGACACCGGCGGGGACACCGGGGCTCAGGTGCCACCAGCGTGGCCAGAGCCCGGCCAGGGCACCCGGGAGCGGGGCTGGCACCGAGCTGGGGGAGGTTACCCCAGAGCCTGCGGGGCCAGGGAGGTGCCAGGGACACTGGGGACATGGGGATGGGACATGGGGACACGGGGATGGGACATGGGGATGGGACACGGGGATGGGACATGGGGACACGGGGATGGGACATGGGGATGGGACACGGGGATGGGACATGGGGATGGGACACTGGGGACATGGGGATGGGACACGGGGATGGGACATGGGGACACGGGGATGGGACACGGGGACAGGGGGATGGGACATGGGGATGGGACATGGGGACACAGGGAGGGGACATGGGGATGGGACACAGGGATGGGACATGGGGACACGGGGATGCGACACGGGGATGGGACAAAGGGACAGGACATCGGGATGGGACACGGGGATGGGATATGGGGATGGGACATGGGGAGGCGACACAGGGACAGGGCATGGGGATGGGACACGGGGATGGGACACGGGGACGGGACATGGGGACGGGACATCAGGATGGGACACAGGGAGGGGACATCAGGATGGGAGATGGGGACAGGACACTGGGGATATGGGGATGGGACACAGGGATGGGACATGGGGATGGGACATGGGGACAGAACATGGGGACGGGACATGGGGATGGGACATGGGGACGGGACACGGGGATGGGACACGGGGATGGGACACAGGGGACACAGGGATGGGACACTGGGGGACACAGGGATGGGACACTGGGGACACAGGGATGGGACACTGGGGACACAGGGATGGGACACAGGGATGGGACACGGGGATGGGACACGGGGATGGGACACGGAGATGGGACAGGGCTCACCTTGCTCCAGCTGGGCCAGCCGAGTCTGGGTGTCATCTGGCGCTGCATCCAGGGGCGGGTGCTGTGATGGGAAAAACGGGAATGAGGCTCTGGGTTGGCATGGAATTCCATTGGCACGGAGTTCCGTTGGCATGGAGTTCCATTGGCACGGAATTCCGTTGGCGCGGCATTCCACCGGCATGGAAATCTATCAGCCTGGCACTGGCGGGGTGTTGCATTGGAATTCCATTGGCACTGGCAGGGTATTCCATTGGAATTCCATTGGCATTCCATTGGCACTGGCAGGGAATTCCATTGGAATTCCACCGGCATTCCATTGGCACTGGCAGGGTATTCCATTGGAATTCCACTGGCACTGGCAGGGCCTTCTATCAGCATTCCATTGGCACTGGCAGGGTATTCCATTGGCATTCCATTGGCAGTGGCAGGGTATTCCATTGGCATTCCACTGGCACTCCACCATCATGCCATTGGAATTCCACTGCTGAGCCCCGAGCCAGCCAGGCACCCCCAGTGCCGGTGGCGCTGTGCCTGTTGTCACCCCTGGAGTCTGGACACAGGACACCCCCCCTTTATCCCCCCAATTTATGGGATCCAGAAGGGGGAATCCAAAGGAAAAGGAGCCTGGAAGCGATACCTGTCCAGGAGCTGCCTCCTCCTCCTCCTCCTCCTCGCTGCTCCCGGACTCCAGGATGGCTGCGGGGACCCGAGCCAGGACTGTGGTGACACCAGGGGTGACAGTGGGGGACAGGACGGTCCCTGGCACCCCCAAGTGTCCCCTCTGCAGAGGGGGGGCACAGCCCAGGGGTCCCCAGTGTGGCACTGGGGACATCCCTTGACACAGGGTTCCTGGCTCCCACAATCCCTGATCCAGTGGGGAATGCACTCGGGAATCCGAATCCCAACCCCTTTTCCTGGGACAGGACCCTCTCCCCAGCCAATCCCCCATAGCTGAGGAGGGAAAACCTCCCCAGACCCCAAACCCCAGCCCCCAAACCCCACTGGTGACCCCCCAAAAATCTCCCAATCTTGAGGAGGGAAAATCCCCCAGACCCCAAACCCCAGCCCCCAAACCCCACTGGTGACCCCCCCAAATTTCCCCTACGAGGTTCCCCCTTACCCGTGAGATGTCCCCCAACTCCGTCCCCAACCCAGGCCATGCCTGGGTCCCCCCAAACCCCCGAGGTCTGGGGGTGCCTCCCTTTCCCCGGCGCTGCCTCCTCGATCCCCGGAGGGAAGTGAAACCACCCTCCCCTCCCTCTCCCCTCCCTCTCCCCTCCCTCTCCCCTCCCTCCTCCCGAGAGGCCCCGATCCCAACGGGGGGAAGCGAAACCCGCAGTAGGATGTTGGCATTTTCCACGGGGACTTTTCCCCTAAAACACAGAATTATGGGGTTTTGGGGAGCTGCAGCTCGGAGCGGGGTCAGGAACTGCTGCTCCAGGGGTGGGAATTCCACGGAAGGAAACGTCGGAGAACAGAAGGGTTTGGTGACCATGGTGGTTTATTTACCAATAAAAACCAAGAGATTTTCCCCGGTTTTAGGAAAGGGGGGTGTGATTGCAGGAGGAAGGGGGATTTGTGGGGCCGTGGGGTCACAGGGCCGTGCCCTGCTCGGGCGCCTTGGCCTCGCGGGGGTAGAACTCGGCCAGGATGCTCTCGGGGATGCGCTTGAGGAGCTGCTTGGGGAAGATGCGCAGGAGCTGCCAGCCGATGTCCAGCGACTCGAAAATGCTGCGGTTCTCGTAGGGACCTGCCGGCGGAGAGGGGAGGGGGGTCTGGGGCTGCTGCAGGGGCTCCCCCGGACCCCAAAGGGCTGGTTCGGGGCCGGAGGCTCACCCTGGGAGATGAAGTGCTTCTCGAACTTGTGCAGGAACTCCAGGTAGAGGAGGTCGTCGGCGGACAGGGCCTCCTCGCCCACCACGGCCTTCATGGCCTGCACGTCCTTCCCGATGGCGTAGCAGGCGTACTGCGGGATCCAGGGATTCCACCCGTGGATCGGGATGGGCACGGACCCCACAGCCCGGCCGGTGCCACCGAGGGACACCTCCCACCAGCTGGGTGGCTCAGAGATCCATCCCAGCCTGGCCTTGGGCACTGCCAGGGATCCAGGGGCAGCCACAGCAAATCTGGGAATTCCAGCCCAGCCCCTGCCCACCCTCCCAGCCAGCAATTCCTTGCCAAGATCCCAGCCCAATCTCCCCTTTCCCAGTGGGAGCCATTCCCTGACTCCTGTCCCTCTGTCCCTTGTCCCCAGTCCCTCTCCAGCTCTCCTGGAGCCCTTTTTGGGACTCTGAGGATTCCCTGGATTTTTCCCTTCTCCAGGGGAAAATTCCCAGCTCTCACAGAGCAAAAGAGCTCCACAATCCTGCAATGGTTTGAATTGGAAAAGACTTGAAATCCCATCCATTCCCACCCCATCCATGGCAGTGACACCTCCCACTATCCCAGATGGATCCAGCCTGGCCTTGGGCACTGCCAGGGATCCAGGGGCAGCCACAGCAAATCTGGGAATTCCAGCCCAGCCCCTGCCCACCCTCCCAGCCAGCAATTCCTTGCCAAGATCCCAGCCCAATCTCCCCTTTCCCAGTGGCAGCCATTCCCTGGCTCCTGTCCCTCTGTCCCTTGTCCCCAGTCCCTCTCCAGCTCTCCTGGAGCCCCTTTAGGGACCATGAGGATTCCTTGGATTTTTTTCTTCTCCAGGGGAACATTCCCAGCTCTCCCAGCCTGGCTGAGAATCCTGGAATGGGGCCTTAAATCCCATCCCCTTCCACCCCATCCATGTTTAGGGACATGTTCCCCTACCCCAGGTTGCTCCTGTCCAGCCCAGCCTGGACTTCCCAGGGATGTGGGGCAGCCCCAGCATTCCCGTGTGTCATCACTTTCCCTGGATTTTCCCCACATCCCAATAAATGCAGCTGAAGATTTGGGATTGAGAACATCCCATGCAGCTCAGTGGGATCCAATCCTGAATCATCCCAAAATCAGAGCTCCCCTCTGGAATCCCGTGGCCAATCCTGGCACTCTGAGCTCTTCCCTTCTCCAGGAGAACATTCCCAGCTCTCCCAGCCTGGCTCCAGAGCAGCTCCAGCCCCAGAGCATCTCCAGAACATCCTCTGGAATGGCTCCAGCAGCTCCACAGCCTCCTGAATTTGGGATCTGGGAGCAGGAGCAGCTCCACCTGTGGGGCCTCACCTGGGCCTCCCCGAAGAGGGGGACAGGAGGGCCCCGAAGTGACAAACGCCCCCCGAGTGTCCCCAAGCCCTCACCAGCTGGTTGGACACGTCCCCGTGGTCCTTCCTGGTCATTCCCTCTCCGATGGCCGATTTCATCAGCCGCGACAGGGACGGCAGAACGTTGATGGGGGGGTAAATCTGTAGGGTGGGAGCGACCCCAGTGTCCAGCCAGCCCTGGGGGACCCCACCCCTTCCCCCAGCACCCCCATCTCGGCGTTCCCGAGGGGTTTCCAGCACTGGATCCATCCCTGGATCCATCCTGGATCCATCCCTGGAGATGGGAGGGGGTTTGGGAAGGAACCTGGCGGTTGTGGAGCTGCCGGTCCACGTAGATCTGGCCCTCGGTGATGAAGCCCGTCAGGTCGGGGATGGGGTGGGTGATGTCTGGGGTGGGGGACAAAGGGGTGGTGAGACCCCCAAGCGGGGCTGGACACGGGACACTGCTGTGTGACATCTGTGGGGTCACTGGGGCAGCACAGCCTCCACTGGGGTCAGCAGGGGGGGTCTCAGTGTCACCTCCCTTGTCCTGGAGCTGGGGACCCCAAATGGGAGGAGATGGGGTGGTTGGGATGGCACAGAGGGGCTTTGATGCCACCGCCTTGTCCCTGAGTGACCTCACATGGGAGGGGATGGGGGTGGCATGGATGGCACAGAGGGGTCTCAGTGTCACCTCCCTTGCCCTGGAGTGACCCCAAATGGGAGGGGATGGGGGTGGCTTGGGTGGCACAGAGGGGTCTCAGTGTCACCTCCCTGTCCTGGAATTGGGACCCTCAGTGGGAGGGGTTGGGGATTGTTGGGGTGGCACAGATGGGTTTTGGTGTCCCCTCCTTGTCCTGAAGCTGAGGACCCCAAACAGGAGGTGTTGAAGGGCTGTTGAGGACATGGGGAACTCTCAGACCCTAAATCCCCCCAGCAGCGCCACCGCCCCAGGAGCTCCCCAAAACTGGGTAAAACCAGCCCAATTTGGGATTTCCCACCCCTGCGATTTCCCGGAGTGGGGAAATCCCGCTCCCCCACGGTGTTCCCGTCCCCTCCCGGTGTTCCCGGCCCTGCTGACCATCGTTGGGCATGGTGAGGATGGGGATCTGGGTGATGGAGCCGTTCCTGCCCTCCACGCGCCCGGCGCGCTCGTAGATGGTGGCCAGGTCCGTGTACATGTAGCCAGGGAAGCCGCGGCGGCCCGGCACCTCCTCCCTGGCTGCGGACACCTGCGGGGTTGGGGGGCTCAGAGCACCCCAAACACCCCAAAATCCGCGGGAGGCACGAGGGACGCGAGTGTCCTGAGCATCCCAGGCGTGCTAGGTGCCCCAAACACCCCAAAAAACTCAAAACCCCTAAAAACCATGGGAACCCCAGATGTTCTTGTCAACCTTGATCACCCCAAACTTCCCAAGGACCCTGGGAACCCCAGATGTCGTTGTGACCCTGAGCACCCCGGGTACCCCAAAGACCCCAAACACCCCAAAAACCACAGGAGGCACAAGGGACACCAGTGTCCTGAGCAGCCCAGACCCCCCCAAAACCCCCAAGTGTGCTGGCTATCCCAAAGACCCCAAAAAACTCAAGGATTGTGGAAACTCCAGGTATGATGGATATCCCAGACACCCCAAACACCCCAAGAAGCCTGGGAACCCCAGGTGTGCTGGTGCCCTAAGCACCCCAGACACCCCAAACCCCTCAAAACCCCCAAAGCCCCAAAAACCGTGGGAATCCCAGCTGTCCTTGTCACCCTGAGCACCCCAAAGCCCCCAAGGACCCTGGGCTGTCCTTGTCACCCTGGGTCCCACAAGCACCCTGGGATCCCCAGCTGTCCTTGTCACCTTGAGCACCCCCAACTCTCCAAGGACCCTGGGCTGTCCTTGTCACCTTGAGCCCCCCAGGTACCCCAAGGACCCTGTTGCCTCCAGCTGTCCTTGTCACCCTGGGCACCCTAAAGTCTTCAAGGACTCTGGGCTGTCCTTGTCACTCCAAAACCCCCAAGAACCCTAAACACCTCCAGCTGTCCTTGTCACCCTGGACACCCCAAACTCCCCAAGGACTCTGGGACCCCCAGCTGTCCTTGTCACCCTGGGCACCCCAAACACCCCAAGGACCCTGGGCTGTCCTTGTCACCCTGGGCACCCCAAGGACCCTGGGATCCCCAGCTGTCCTTGTCACCCTGAGCACCCCAAACTCCCCAAGGACTCTGGGCTGTCCTTGTCACCTCAAACCCCCCAGGTACCCTGTTGCCCCCAGCTGTCCTTGTCACCCTGGTCCCCCCAAAGTCTTCAAGGACTCTGGGCTGTCCTTGTCACCCTGGGCACCCCAAACTCCCCAAGGACCCTGAGCTGTCCTTGTCACCCCAGGCACCCCAAGGACCCTGGGCTGTCCTTGTCACCCCAGGCACCCCAAGGACCCTGGGCTGTCCTTGTCACCCTGGGCACCCCGAGGACCCTGGGCTGTCCTTGTCACCCTGGGTCCCCCAAGTACCCTGGGACTGCCAGCTGTCCTTGTCACCCTGGGCCCCCCAAACTCCCCGAGGACCCTGGGCTGTCCTTGTCACCCTGGGCCCCCCAAACTCCCCGAGGACCCTGGGCTGTCCTTGTCACCCTGGGCACCCCAAACTCCCTGAGGACCCTGGGCTGTCCTTGTCACCCCGGGCACCCCGAGGACCCTGGGCTGTCCCTGTCACCCTGGTCCCCCAGACCCCGCGGCCGCCCCGCGCTGACCTCGCGGAGGGCCTCGGCGTAGGAGCTCATGTCGGTCAGGATGACCAGCACGTGCTTCTCGCACTGGTACGCCAGGAACTCGGCCGTGGTCAGCGCCAGCCGCGGCGTGATGATCCTCTCGATCCTGTGGGACGCCCCCAATTAGCGCGATTAGGCTAATTAGCCCCTGCAGGGCAGGTTGGGGGTGCCAGGAGGGCGTGCAGAAGAGCCCAGCCTGGTGTGTGGGGTGGGGTTCCCACGGTGCAGGGGGAATCCCGGAGTTTTGGGGACCCCACGCAGGGTGGGGCACTGGGGAACCCCAGGGGGGGTCAGGAGAGCACCCCCAAAGTGATCCGGGTGGAATTAGGGGGTCCTGGTGGGGGAGAGGGAGAGGAAGGAGAGGGAGGAGAGGGAGAGGGAGGAAAGGGAAAGGGGAAAGGGAGAGGGAGAGGAGAGAAGGAGAAGGAAAATGGAGGAGAAAATGGAGGAGGAGGAAAAAGAGGGAGAAAGAAGGAGAAGGAGAAGGAGAAGGAGAAGGAGAAGGAGAAGGAGAAGGAGAAGGAGAAGGAGAAGGAGAAGGAGAAGGAGAAGGAGAAGGAGAAGGAGAAGGAGAAGGAGAAGGAGAAGGAGAAGGAGAAGGAGAAGGAGAAGGAAGAAAATGGAGATAAAAGAAAGATAAAAAAGGAAAAAGGAGAAAGGAAGAGGAGAGAGAAGAGAAAAGGAAAAGGAGATGGGGAATAGGAGAAAGGAAAAGAATAAGAAAGGAAGGAGGAGGAGAAGGAAGAAGGAAAAGAGGGAGAAGGAGAAGGAAGAAGGAGAAAGGAAAAGGAAAAAGAAAATAAGAGAGGAAGGGGAAGGGAAACTGAGAAGGGAACAGGAGAAGGGAAAAGAGAGAGGGAAAAGGAGAAGGGAAAAGAAGGGAAAAGGAGAAGGGGAAAGAAGGGAAAAGGAGAAGGGAAAAGAGAGAGGGAAGACAAGGAGGAGGAAGGAGAAAGAGAAAGGAGGAGGAGGAAGAAGGAAGAATGAAGAGAAAAAAGAGGGAGAGAAAAGGAGGAGGAGGAGGGAGAAGGAGAGGAAGAGGAGGAGGAGGCAGGGCTGTGCCTCACGTGGGGTCGTTGGCCAGGTTGAGGAAGAGGCAGACGTTCTCCATGGAGCCGTTCTGCTCGAAGTCCGACTTGAAGAACCGCGCGGTCTCCATGTTCACCTGTGGCGGGTGTGACACGCCGTCAGCGGGTGGGGACACGGGGACACGGGGACACGGGGACTGGGGTCACCTGGGACGTCCTGACTCACCCCCATGGCCGCAAAGACGATGGCGAAGTTGTCCTCATGGAAATCCACCACGTCCTTGGACTTCTTCACCAGCCCGGCCTGGCGGCAGATCTGCGCTGCGATCTGCGGGAGGGGACAGGGACAGGGGTGGCAGCAGGGACACCCTGGAGCGGCCATGGCCCCTGTGGGACCGGGACATGGCCCCACGGTCGGGGCCAGCAGGGTGTGCCCCTCTTCTGCGTCCTGCCTTGTCTGTGGCCACTCTTGGCTGGTCTGGGATGATTCCCATCCCATCCAACGGATCCCATCCCGTCCCAATCCTCTCCTATCCCATGGATCCCATCCCATGCCGTGGATCCCATCCCGTCCCAATCCTCTCCTATCCCATGGATCCCATCCCATCTCCCAGGGATCCCATCCCATCCCAATACCATCCCATGGATCCCACCTCATCCTGTCCCATCCCATGGATCCCATCCCGTCCCATCCCATCCCATGGATCCCATCCCACGGATCCCATTCCATACCAATCCTCTCCTATCCCATGGATCCCGTCCCATCCCATCTCCCATGGATCCCATCCCATCTCCCATGGATCCCATCCCAATACCATCCCATAGCATGGATCCCACCCCATCCTATCCTATGCCATGGATCTCATCCTATGCCATCCCATCCCATGGATCCCATCCCATCCTATCCCATCCCATGGATCCCATCCTATCCCATCCCATGGATCCCATCCTATGCCATCCCATCCCATGGATCCCATCCCATCCTATCCCATCCCATGGATCCCATCCCATCCTATCCCATCCCATGGATCCCATCCCATCCTATCCCATCCCATGGATCCCATCCCATGCTATCCCATCCCATGGATTCCATCCCATCCCATCCCATCCCATCCCATCCCATCCCATCCCATCCCATCCCATCCCATCCCATCCCATCCCATCCCATCCCATCCCATCCCATCCCATCCCATCCCATGGATCCCATCCCATCCCATCCCAATCCCAATCCCATCCCATCCCCCTCTGGAATTTCCAGCCCCTCCTGCTCCGTCCCACACTCATGGGGGACATGAGAAGAGTCTGGAGCTCCCCAGTCCCTGGATTTAGGGACCCTAAACCAGCCCAGATCCCCCCGCACAGTGATTGCCGCGCCGACAGGGAAACTGAGGCACGAGCTGACGACAGCTTCCCGACTCCAGGAGCAGGGATCTGACCTTGCCAGCCCCTCCACCCTCCTCTCCTGCAATCCCACCTCGTTGTGGGGCAGCCCGGCGGCCGAGAAGATGGGGATTTTCTGTCCGCGGGCGATGCTGTTCATGACGTCGATGGGAGAGATCCCGGTCTGGATCATCTCCTCGGGATAGATCCGCCCGTGCGGGTTGATGGGCTGGCCTGGAGCGGGAAAAGGAGGGATCATGGAATGGTGGGGCTGGAGGGGGCCTTGAAGCCATCCGGTCCCACCCAGGGACCATTCCCAGTATCCCGGGGTGCTCCAAGCCCTGTCCAGCCTGGCCTTGGACGCTTGCAGGGATGGGGGGAGGATGCAGGGATGGCCCTGGATGGTGGAAAAACTGGGAAAGAATTCCAGAGATGAGCAGGGAGCAGCTCTGGGGAGGGACAGGAACCATCACAGTGCCTGGACACCCTCCTGGAGCAACCCGGTTGGGAGGGAGGGAGGGATGGATGGAGGGATGGATGGATGGATGGATGGATGGAGGGATAGATGGATGGATGATGGAGGGATGGAGGGATAGAGGGATGGAGGGATGGAGGGATGGATGGAAGGATGGATGGATGGATGGATGGATGGATGGATGGATGGATGGAAGGATGGATGGATGGATGGATGGATGGATGGATGGATGGATGGATGGACGGATGGAGGGACGGATGGATGGATGATGGATGGATGGATGGATGGATGGATGGATGGATGGATGGATGGATGGATGGAGGGATGGAGGGATGGAGGGATGGATGGATGGAGGGATGGAGGGATGGAGGGATGGAGGGATGGATGGATGGATGGAGGGATGAAGGGATGAAGGGATGGATGGATGGATGATGGATGGATGGATGATGGATGGATGGATGGATGGATGGATGGATGGATGGATGGATGGAAGGATGGGTGGAGGGATGGAGGGATCCATGTAAGGATGCAGGGATGTGGTGACACCCCCAGGGCACAGTGACACCACCAGGGCATGGTGACACCACCAGGGCACGGTGACACCACAGGGCACAGTGACACCACAGTGACACCATCAGGACACGTGCCACCCCCAATTCCAGGCCATCCCCAAGCCCCTCCCGCGGTCCCGCCCAGCCGGAGCCGTCACCGTTGATGTCCAGGAAGTCCTCGGCCATCACCGGGGGGCCGCTGTCGATGGGTTTGGCGGAGCCGTTGAACACTCGGCCTGTGGGGACACAGGGACTGTCCCTGCCCGAGGCCACCAGCCGGGGGTGGCACCTGCCGGTCCCATGGCCCTGGGGCACGGTCCCCACCCCGATGCCAGCACACACCTCCCACCCCAGAGGGGACACAGGGACCGGGGGCTGTGGGGCAGGAAGTGTCACCTGCAGGCTGGGTGACACCGCAGCTCCTGCGGCAGGAAGATGCCAGCATGTGGGGAAAAGACCCCCATGTCCCCACCCTGTCCCCAGCCACCCCCACAACCCTGTCCCTGTGTCCCCATGCCCATGGCCACCCCTGCCACCTCCCTGTTAGGGTCCTGGGTTCCCAGGCAGGGGAGTGACACTGTGACCCCCATACAGGCACAGGGGACAGGACCTTGTCCCCATCATCCTGTCCCCGTGTCCCCATGTCCCCATCACCCCCATCACTCTGTCCCCATGTCCCCATCACCCCCGTCACTCTGTCCCCGTGTCCCCATGTCCCAATGTCCCCCATCACCCTGTCCCCATGTCCCCACGTCCCCATCACCCCCATCACTCTGTCCCTGTGTCCCCATCACCCCTTTTACCCTGTCCCTGTGTCCCCATCACCCCCGTCACTCTGTCCCCGTATCCCCATGTCCTCATCACCCTGTCCCCGTGTCCCAATGTCCCCCATCACCCTGTCCCCATGTCCCCATCACCCCCATCACTCTATAACTGTGTCCCCATGTCCCCATCACCCCCACCACCCCGTCCCCATGTCCCCATCACCCCATCACCCTGTCCCTGTGTCCCCATGTCCCCATCCCTCTGTCCCTGTGTCCCCATCACCCCCACCACCCCATCCCCGTGTCCCCATGTCCCCAGTCACTCCCCTCTCACAGTCCCCAGTTCAGTGGGGTGACACCAACCTCCCCCAAACCGTCCCCAGGGAGGGGACACGGCCTCACCGCTCCCTCTCAGCCTCATCGACCGTCTCGGAGCCGCGGTGGCATCGATCGCGACAAAGCCACGGTTCCCTGACCTCGCCTCCGTGGCTGCCGTCCCCTCCCCGCCCCCCCTGCCCCCCACGGGACACGGTGGCGGTGCGGGGACACGTCAGCGGTGTCACAGCGCATCAGGGTGATGGCAGCGCCGAGCGCCGAGCACGAAAGGTCAGCGGCCACGGCAGCGGCGACTCCCGGGGGACACCGAGAGCGGCAGGGGGGCGACACCGGGGGGGCTCCCCCGCCCCTGCCCTTTGCCGGAGCGGGCGGGATCGCGGCGGACACGCGGCCCCCGTGGGTGGGGGGGACAGCGCAGGGACAGGGCCACCCCCCGACCCGACCCCGAGTGACCCCCGGGGGGGTTTGGGGGGCTCGGGGGACGTGAGGGGACAGGGGGGGCTCAGAGCTGGATCTGGTCGGGGGGGGAAGGGACCTTAAATCCCGTCGATGTCACCTCCCTGCCGTGGGGACACCTCCCACTGTGCCAGGTGGCTTGGGGTGCTGTCCAGGCTGGCCTGGGACACCGGCAGGGGTGAGGTGACGTTTTCAGCGATGGGGTGACACTTATAGGGATGGGGTGACACCTCCAGGGATGCGGTGACACTAACGGGGATGCGGTGACACCACCAGGGATAGGGTGACGCCTCCAGGATCGGGGTGACACCGTCAGGGGCAGGGTGGCATTGCCAGGGATAGGGTGACACCTCCAGGGTTGGGGTGACACCTCGAGGGACAGGGTGACACCTCCAGGGTTGGGGTAACGCTTCCAGGGGTGCAGTGACACTTCCAGGGACGCGGTGACACCGCTAGGGATAGGGCGACACCTCCAAGGATGCGGTGGCACCGTCAGGGACAGGGTGATGCTTTCAGGGATGGGGTGACACCGCCAGGAACGGGGTGACACCGCCAGGGACAGGGTGACACCGCCAGGGATGCGGTGACACTTCCAGAGATGGGGTGACACTTTCAGGAACGGGGTGACACCCCCAGGGATAGGGTGACACCCCCAAGGTTGGGGTGACACCGCCAGGGACAGGGTGACACCGCCAGGGACGGGGTGACGCTTTCAGGAACCCGGTGCCACCTCACCTGGAATCCTTTCCCCGCCCACCCCACGCGTTTCCCGGGATTGCCTCACAGGGGACGCGGGGACGGGTCCCGCCCTGTCCCAGGTGAGTGTCACAGCTCGGAGGTGACTCAGGGACGTTCTCACCCCCAGAGTGAACCCCAAACCCCCAACCCCGCCCCAGATTTCGGTGCCAGCCGCGCCCGGTCTCACCCAGCATGTCCTCGGACACCGGCGTGCGCAGGATGTCCCCCGTGAACTCGCAGGTTGTCGCCTTGGCATCGATGCCCGATGTGCCCTCAAACACCTGCGGAGTGCCCGGGGAGGGCAATTAACGAGGATTAATTAAAGCTTTGGGGGGTGTCAGGTGACCCGCGCTCACCCCGAGCCCCCCGGGAGGGGACATAAAAGAAGGGACAAGGTTTGGGGTTAAAAAACCCTCTTGAGGGGCTTTGGGGGGATTTTTTGGGGCCGGACCGTGAACGCCGCGCCCGCGGGAAAAGCCTTTTGATCCCGATAATATTTGACATCATTTGCGTTAATTAACCCCCGGCTCGCCGCTTTAATTAGAGCCGGGTGGCCCCCGGGAGCAGGGGGATCTGGGGACGGTGACAGGTGACACTCGGAGCCCCCCAGGTGGGTGCGGGGGCTGTGGGTCACCCCCAACAACGCCGAGGCTGCAAAAATCCCCTTTTCTCCCTTTTTTTCCTTCTTTTTATCCCTTTCCCCCCCCTGTTTCCCCCCTGCCCGAGCCTGACTCCCTAATAGGATTAAAAGGGCATCCCCGAGGCACAGGTGGCATCAGAGCGGCGATTTGGGGGCAGCTGCGCCGCCCCCCGGGCCCCCGCGGGGCGATCTGGGGGGGATCCGGGCTAATTAGGAGCGATTTGACCCCAAACAGCCCCAGGGTTGGTGGCTCTGGGGACACTCCTGTGGCCGCTGCTGTCCCAGGGTTGGTGGCTCTGGGGACACCCTGGCGACCCCTGCTGTCTCAGGGTTGGTGGCTCTGGGGACACCCCGGTGGCCGCTGCTGTCCCAGGGTTGGTGGCTTTGGGGACGATGGTCCGGCTGTCCCAGGGTTGGTGACTTTGGGGACACTCCGGCCAGGGCTGGTGGCTTAGGGGACACCCTGGCGGCCCTTGGTATCCCGGGGCTGGTGGCTTTGGGGACGATGGCCTGGCTGTCCCAGGGTTGGTGGCTCTGGGGACACCCTGGCAGTCCCTGTTGCCCCAGGGTTGGTGGCTCTGGGGACACCCAGGGTTGGTGGCTCTGGGGTGGTGTCAGTGCGGTCCCGGGATTGGGGCGGGGGGGGCCGTGTTGCGTTTGTGGGGTGAAGGGTGGGGACACGGCCTGTCCCAGGACACCCCTGGCCACCCCAGGACACTCCTGGCCATCCCATGACATCACTACCAGTCCCAGGACACTGTCCCCTGTCCCAGGACACTGTCCATCACAGGACCCCACTATCTGTCCAAGGACACTGTCACCTGTCCCACCACACTGGCCATCCCAGGACACCCCTGGCCATCCCAGGACATTGTCACCTGTCCCACCACCCTGGCCATCCCAAGACGCCAGTCCCGCCTCTAAAGGGGACACGAGCCCGACAGCCACCACTGGAGGGGGACAGAGCCCGGGACAGGGACCCGGGACAGGGACAGAGCTCCGGGACAGGGACGTGGGACAGGGACAGAGCCTTGGGTCGTGTAGCCCCCGCGTGGCGGTGTCGCCGTGTCCCCGCGTGGCGGTGTCGCCGTGTCCCCGCGTGGCGGTGTCCCCGTGTGGCGGTGTCGCCGTGTCCCCGCGTGGCGGTGTCGCCGTGTGGCGGTGTCGCCGTGTCCCCGCGGTGTCGCCGTGTCCCCGCGGTGTCGCCGTGTCCCCGCGCTCACCTGCACGATGGCCTTGGCGCCCATCACCTCCAGCACCTGCCCGCTGCGGGTGGTGCCGTTGGGCAGGGTGAAGTTCACGATCTCGGCGTACTGGGCGAACTGTGGGGACAGCGACACGGGCAAATGTGGCGGCGGTGTCCCCTCTGTCCCCTCAGCCCGGCCCTGCCACCCCAGCCCCGCCTGCTCTGCTGGTGCTGCCTCAGTTTCCCCTCCTTTGGTCCTGAAGCCGCCAAACTCTGAGGGGGGACGCACCGGGCAGCAAAGGGGTGGCGGGGGGATGGCGCTGCCTGTCCCTGTCACTGTCCCGTCCTGGAGCTGCCCCCGGGCTGTGGCACTGCTCCGTGCCTCAGTTTCCCCGATGTCGAGGGGATTTTCCACTCCCGACTTCCGCTGTCACAGCCAGAGCCACCAGGCTGCCACCACCTCCGAGGTGTCCCCGTGAGGCACGAGTGGCACTCATGGGGACACCGCGGGGTGCACGGAGGGGACGTTTGTGTTGAGGGGACACGTCCTGCTCTGGGGACAATGGCCGATGTCGCTGCTGCCCAGCACGCTCAGGGCTCTCCTCCTCCCGCTTTGATTGAGCCGATTAATTAATAAATGGCAGGGCCATGGAAATGCGACATCGGGTGACAAAACCCTCTGGGCGTTACCCAGGTGGCCCCAGCCCAACCAGGAGAGCGGGACAAGGGACAAGGAAGGTGACAGCAAGGGGACACGGGGGGTGTGGAGTGGCCCCGCTCGGAGCAGGGTCCCTGTGGGAGATGGGGCTTGGGCAGGGGACAGGGGACAAGGGACAGAGCTGGGAAAGGGGACAGGGGATGGGGTACAGGGGACAACGGACAGAGCTGGGAAAGGGGACAGGGGACAAGGGACAGAGCTGGGAAAGGGGACAGGGGATGGGGGACAGGGGACAAAGGACAGAGCTGGGAAAGGGGACAGGGAATGGGGGACAGGGGACAAGGGACAGAGCTGGGAAAGGGGACAGGGGATGGGGGACAGGGGACAAGGGACAGAGCTGGGAAAGGGGACAGGGGATGGGGTACAGGGGACAACGGACAGAGCTGGGAAAGGGGACAGGGGACAACGGACAGGAGCCAGAGCTAGGTCTGGGACACAGGGGACAGGGCACAAGGACACAGGGGACAGGGACTGAGCTCGGGCAGGGACACGGGACAGGG
The DNA here is from genome assembly GCF_963513975.1 of Fringilla coelebs. NCBI lineage: Eukaryota > Metazoa > Chordata > Aves > Passeriformes > Fringillidae > Fringilla > Fringilla coelebs. Next base: position 1,598 of record NW_028167324.1, on the reverse strand, counting down.
GTGACAGGGTGCCCGGACCGAGCGCACACGCGTCCCACGGAATGTCCCCAGTGTCCCCCGTGTCGGCGCACACGCCACCAGCGCAGGGACACGGGGACACGGGGACAGGGGGACACGGGGACAGGGGGACATGGGACACGCCACCCCCGCGCGCAGGCGGGGACAGGGCTCTGCTGCCGAGCGCGTCCAGAGGAGGGAGCTCGGACCCCGGAGAGGAGGGGACAGCCCTGGGGACAGCCCAGGGGACAAGGGACAGGAGGGATGGCACAGGGAAAGGGGACAGCCAGGGGACAGCCCAGGGGACGGGAGGGGGGGGACAGAGGACAGGTGACAGGTGACAGGGGACTGGGGACTCACTCCCCCCATTGCACCCTCAGCTCTGGGGTCCCCACGCAGCCCCAGGTGCCACCACCACGCTGTCCCCGTGTCACCGCAGGGTCCTACCTTGACGTTGTCCAGCACCACCAGTGGCCCGTTGACCCCGCACACCGTCCTGTAGGCTGGGGAGGGGACACCGTCAGTCCCCAGCGCCACCCGGGCAGTGCCACCCCCACACCCTGTCCCTCCCTGTGTCCCTTTCGCTGTCCCGGTGACACCCCGGGTGACCGGTGGTGGCCCAGCTGGACACTCCGTCCTGCAGGAAATGTCACCCAGCGGCACTCGGGGGTTGTGTCACCTCTGGAAGTGTCCCCAAGTGCCCGGCAGGGATGGCACCGCTGGGAACGCCACCAGGGCCAGCAGGGAAGTGTCCCCTTGTCCCCTCCCAGTGGCGCCTTGCCCGAGGATCCTGCCTGGCCCGGGGGGACGCGGTGACACTTCCCAAAGACCCCGCGGGGCTGGGGGACCCTGGTGGCCCTGGGGACACCTCGGGGGTGACATTGGGATGGGGAAAGGAGGGTGTGACCCCGCGGGGACAGCCCTGGCACAGGGGACAAGGGGGACAAACGGGGCGATGAAGCTGGGTGGGAACACAGGGAGAGAGAGAGAGAGAGCGGATCCCGGGAGCACCGGGATGGGGATCCTGGGAATGCCGGGGTTGGGATGGGATCATGGGAATAATGGGATTGGGATTTCTGGGAATGCCAGGGATTGGGATGGGATCCTGGGAATGCCGGGGTTGGGATTGGATCCTCGGAATGCTGGGACTAGGACGGAATCCTGGGAGCCCTGTGATTGGGATCGGATCCCGGGAATTCCAGGGATTTGGATCAGATCCTGGGAATGCAGGGGTTGGGATGGGATCCTGGGAATAATGGGATTGGGATGAGATTGTGGGAATGCCAGGATTGGGATTGGGTCCTAGGAATGCCGGGATTGGGATTGGATCCTGGGAATGCTGGGTTTGGGATGGGATCCTGGGAATGCCGGGGTTGGGATGGGATCCTGGGAATTCCAGGGATTTGGATTCCCCAGAATTCCAGGGATTGGGATTGGATCCTGGAATGCCGGGGTTGGGATCAGATCCCGGGAATGCCGGGGATTTGGATCGGATCCTGGGAATGCCGGGGTTGGGATCGGCTCCCAGGAATGATGGGACTGGGATGGCATCCCGGGAGCGCCGGGTTAGGATCAGATCCCGGGAGCGCCAGGATTGGGAT